>NC_081411.1:727617003-727637003 GCF_030272615.1 Cryptomeria japonica | reverse complement strand
CTAATCAGGGAGATGAAATGACTTTATCTACCTTATCTAATTTAGTTGTTCTTGGGAGCTACCAAAACATATCTATTATATATACATGAAATGAATTTATCTACTATATGTACACATATTTCTTATAAGTATATCCCAAATTGATAATCTCATATAAAGTGTCATCCTATGTCAATACATTACATAGACCTATTGAATGACATGTATATATCTCATACTAAGTAGTCACTCTTTATTATATATTCAACATATATTCAAAGACGATAATCATGCATTCCAAACTACATGAATATCCTACTTAATGAAATAAATCACATGTACAAGGTTATTGGGTTGATCGAGTCACTAAAAATAATGTTACTAGCATCTTAAAAGAAAAAATAAATGCATTATGACCACCCACAAAACACTTGATATAAAATAGTTCCAACCTTTCTTTTGTTTGAGTAACTAGGGTATTTGTTTTTAAATTTTGGTATAAAAAATTAAAATTTTAAAGGTCATCTCTCCCCCTGTATAGTTCAACATGCCCACATGTTTACTCCTAAAAAATTTCAACTCATTTAGATATCTTATTTTCTAGTTATAAAATTGATCTTGGGACCTATGGGTTATGGGCCCATAATATACTTAAGTGAAATTAGCATAAACTGTATCAATTATGTTCAATTACATCAATCTCCCCTTGGAGTGTTTAATATACATATCTTCAATGGTTACAATGCTTATTTCAATATAAATTTGAATTACAACTTGCAAGAATAGATGAAAGAGAAAGAACATGTGCTTATGGAGGTGGAAGTGCTCTCTGAGGTGATCACGAATTGAGTCCATCGGTCCCCAATGGTGGTTTGCAATGCCACCCAACCACGTGGAACCCTTAGGTCCACCCCATCGTGCTTGTGGAGATAGTTCCAAATAGTGAATCAAAGTATACAAGGGGGATGATAGGCTCACACATGGCATACACGATGCATACATGATACAAGTAATGGAGCAATACAGTGCAACATCAATAGAGAAGGATGATAACAAGTCATGAATCCACATAGGGTCACTAATTTAAAAATACACTCTTTAGATTCTATGGAGGAAATGTCATTGTATGTGCTCATGGGGATCCACCATATGGAGCCAAGCATTCTTTCATATGGACAAGAAGGACGATCATGCAATCCTTGTGCTACATGAGAAGGCATGTCTCTTTTGACAAGTCCCAACGCTCCATGTGTGGGCATTCGTTTCATCATATGTGCTCATGGGGATGCACCATATGCAACCAAGCATTCTCTCATACAGACGAGAACAATGATCACACAATCCCTATGCTACATGAGTGGGAATGTCTCTTCGTACAAGTCCCAATGCTCCATGTGCGAGATTTCCTTTCATTGTATGTGCTCATGGGGATGCACCATATGGAACCAAGCATTCTCTCATATGGATGAGAACGACAATCACACAATCCCTATCCTACATGAGTGGGTATGTCTCTTTGCACAAGTCCCAACGCTCCATGTGTGGGTATGCCTTTCATCATATGTGCTACATGGGGATGGACCATATGGAACCAAGCATTATCGCATGTGAACGAGAACAATGATCACATAATCCTTGTGCGAGTGGGCATGCCTCTTTGCACAAGTCCCAATGCTCCATGTGCGAGCATGCCTTCCCAAAACACCCTTGGTGTTGTGATAGCCCTCAAGGCATTCTCAAGGAACTAGGTTTCTTGTTATTTATTTTAACCCAGGTCTATTGTTATGTTATCACTTGATTACAAAAATCCCCAAACACGAATGCCAAGCGTACCACTTTTAGACGAGAGACACGAGTGGGAGCCACTCCCTAGTCTCACTCTAGGACTAAGCTCATGCGATATCTAAATTCAAGGCATCTCAAATACATCAAATTGTATCAATTGCAAAATGCCATTTTCATACATAAGCAAGACATACTCAATTGGTCACAACACCAAGAGAACGGATCCCAATTGATCCCTTATAAAAATTCACATATATGTTATCATGATTCCATAATAGAATATCATCTCAAAATCATCAAATACCACTTTTCAATAATTCCCAAGTTTGGACCAAAAACCAATCATGAGGCCAATTACCATTGCTGAATGAATGAATGAAAGATTTTAATGACATCCACAAGACTAAATATTCTATGGGACCAAGACAAACACACTTAACTGATGGACCTCAAAAACCCTGAAATTTCAAAGTGAATAAAATGAAAATGCAAGATTAGCCTTTTGATTCTAATCAACTCAACAATACAATACTCCCTCAATTTGTCATTTCAACATCCCAAATAGAATTGAACAACATAACCTCATATATAATCGTAATTTCCAAATTTGGTTATACAAATCATATAATCATCCAAATCGAGAGATTTAAATTGGAAGAATACGTTAATTCACTCAACAATTCATTTGCAACAAACTAAAATCAATTCAATTGAAAAACAAAGGAGGAATTTTTGTTCATACCTCAAACTTGACCAAATCTTCAAATTGACAATGTAATTGAACATAATTGAGATGAGACATGAGTTTCTTAAGTGAAGTTACCCATAAACTATGTGCAATTGTTTGAATTTTTTTAGCATAAACCACAATGAATCTAAACCTATAGTCCAAAGTAATCTAGGAAGGCATGCTATCTAAAATCAAAAATCATTAGTATTGGATCGAAGAGTATAGCACAAAAATTCGATTATAGCAATCTGTTATACATAATATATCAAAGCAATTTGCAACCATATCTATTTAAGAACGGTTCAACATATAAATTCTTATCTTTCTTTTTTTTGGTAAGCATTATCAGCTATAATGAATATATAATATTGTAAAGAAGTCTTTATTGTTCGTTATATAAATGAGGATATGTATAATATGCTATCGTTATATATATTTAATTGTAATAGATACGATTTGAAAAATGTGTTTTATGTTTATATGTATTTATTCAAATAACTGATCTTTTGTCATTGAAATATAAGGATATATACCACTTTATTAGTATTGAAAATTAGTCACTGAGAATTAAAACAATATAAATCTAGGATATGGAGCAAAGTTTTCTTAAGGTTTGACAATGGATGTATCCCTCAAATCAATCACAAAATTAACTATATAGATCAATATCTTACTTGAAATCACATAGATAAAGCTTATTGATTGACTATGAACATGCTACCTTAGGATGAGCTTAGATATGAATTTGGAGTTATCAAAGCAATGTTAACAACATGTATCAGACATCTGGGATAACAACATAGAGAAAGTGGAATATAAGATAGGTGAGAGTGAAGTGCCTTGGATGGAATGTTGGAAGAGATTTGTGGGACCCCTGCACACCCCATAGAATAATTTAGAAGCCATAAAAAAGTGCCATAGACCAAATATTAACGACTATCCTAAGGGTACCAATTGTGACAATCATAAGTTTACCAGTGATACTTCCTACTCAAACAAGTTGTGTTTGGAAACCCCACTAGGTGTGTATGTGTAATGGTAATGAAATGTCCTAAGAGTATCCCTTACACCAGTATGCACAAACCTTGGTGTCACAACGGTGTTGGTATGGCCTTGGGCCAATGGTGGTTGAATGTTATAGTTAGGACAATGATCTCAAACACAATTTACAGTGTTTATAACTCTAATGTCCCAATCTACTTGTATATATTTTCACAAAACAATTAACAACCCAACCATAGCTATTAATAAGATTTCCCCATAAAATGCATGCAAAATGTATCATCATTGATAGGATAACTATCTTGCATTTAGTAAGAGACCTCAATGAGTGGAGTTTCATGCTGAAAAGAGTACTTGCAATAAAGATATTTAAATCAACGAGACATTATGCATTCAAAAATCGACAAGGAAGATCTAATATTTATGAATGAAATTGCAAATCAATCTCAGTTACATGTTTGATATCTTACTTATATCATGGCAACATAAAATGTATATATGCACTCAACATACCTCTTTGCTTGTTTATTTGAGAATTTTTCTAGGAATTAATAGGTGAATGATACATTGATCTACACATGAATCACTTGTACTTTCCCGATACTTTCATCCCTTGGTCAAGGCAGCGTACCCCCTAAAACTTGAATATTATTTCCACCCTCATGATTACTAGAAGTCCATGCTCAAATAACACTAAATGACAATAGTTAGTACAAAATAGTGACCATAGCCAAGGAAGCCCAAATTTACTCATACTCAACATAATAAGAAATAACTAAATCATCTGGACCATTATTCATAACATAACCTCTTTTTCACATCATGGAAGGACAAAATTACAAGGAAGGCCAAAATTACAAGGATCACACTTCTTCGAAGGAGCCATTGATGGGAGCCACCAAACTATAAACAAGAGTAGAAGCTATTAGGCTCATTAAATTTTAGTACATATAAATAATTGAATTAGAAGCGAGAAAAAAAAATGAATTTTTTTAAAAATATAATCTTCACAATTCTATCATTACGAGTGCAAACAATCCAATGAGGAGGACAAAGTTAAATAGTGTGATAAGGATCAGAGCCAACCAATCTAGGAGGCATAATATGAGACTCTTTATGAACCAATGCTAAGGGCTATTATGATTTGAAGCTTCAAGATAATGTATAATTGGATTAAATATGATAATTTTTTGAATTATAATGTTCATGCACAACTTAAATAGTGTAACATACCACAAAAATGTGTTAGCCCTAGGGAATCATGTATTGTCCATAGAAGCATTGCATGGAATTGAAATTGTCTTTGTCCTATTGGTCTAGAGACATCATACATAGTGACACCATTCCATAACTCTAGCAACTCGTCAATAAGAGGCTCGATATATACATTCATATCTTTAACTTGGTACTTACCTAATCAAATGAACAAAAACATTAAATAATTATTATGACCATTTTACTATAATATTTATAATTAAATGTAGATGACTATATTTAAATGATAAAATACCTAGAACAATCATTGCCAACATTATGTGCTCCCTATTTATTGACATCCATGGAGGAATATTATTGTTGATAACAAAAAAGGGCCACACTAAGTAAATAGATCTCATCTGTCCAAATGGACTGACACCGTCCACTGCCAATGAAAGCATGTGATTATGAGGTTCTCCTTTAAAGTGTGGCCACTTTTCCTCTATGTCCATAAATGCTGAACCATCTGCAGGCATTCAAATAATGTCATCTTGACTTCTATTGCGTGCATGGTAATCCATAAATTGTGCCAAGCTAGTGCACTTGAATAATTGTTGCGTACATGGAATAATGAGAATATAGCGAAGAACCGTGCAAGGAACCCTTTTTTAATTTGATTTGTTCGATATCTACTGATATGACATTTAGGGCATTTAGTTTGAAATTCATGCTATTTGTGATATATAATATGATCATTGGGACAAGCATCTATTGCTTGATACTCCATTCCAATATCTTTCATAATGGCAGATAATTCTTGGTATGAGCGAGGTAGAATATTCGATGGTGGTAACAAAAACTCACCTATCAATCTACAACAAAAAATATAATTTGTTAATATAAAAAATATTAATGGTACAACATGATTCACCATTTATTATGACATATATGACATACCTTAACATATGTGAGATTGTTATGTTGGATAAACCATTCATAACCTTCAAGTTCACCAACAATAATACAACGAAGAGAAGAGTTGTCTACGAGCCTTCGTAAAGGGCCTCAAATGCCTTCTCAAGTAGAGGGACATCATGAACAACATCAAGGTCATCTTAATCATCATGATCAGCTGCACGAGTACTAAATGTGTCATGGATCAATGTATTTGTACCATCATCTTCAATTGTGTTTTGTGGCTCATGATCGTCATCTTCCATGGGATAATTATCTTCAGCTTCAACATTCACACCTCCATGTTCATCCACTTTCAAAACCATATTCTTCGGGTTGTGTTGATCCATATCATGTGCTCCGAGGTGCTTGACCTATATAAAATTGATAAACATAAATAAACCATGATCATGATCTCATCATCAAGTGATTTATTATGTATATAAATTGTTAAAATGATATAATGAAAAACTTACCAATGGATGATAATCATGTCCACCTTCAATGTGACCATGCAACCTACAATGTTTCTTAGTTGTTTTGATTAGAAGTCTTCTAGTCTTTAACCCCTTAAAAATTTTGCAAGGACAATAACATTTTCCATCACCTTTTCTTTTCAAGTTAGACCACAATCTAGAAATTGTCTCCTTATTTTGTTGTTTACTCATATTGTTTGACATGGTGTTTCTAAACAAGCAAGAAAATCGGGCTATAGAACTAGTTATATTGAAGTTGAAATGTTAGTTATGAAATCACGTTTCGGTATAATATACCAAATTAAATTACTTGAACATAGAAATTATCATCATTGAACCAAAACCATTTAACTCTTCTTTTTCATCTCAAAACATATCTAATGGCTTTGTGGTATGCAATCCTTGTATCATATCTTAAGTTGACTAATGTCTAATTGGGGTAATCCATGAGTGCCTAAGGTGAATTCATTATCAATATTGTGAAGTCATCGAGAGTATGGTGCTAGTCATTCCTTATAGGATCCTCTCAATACTATCCAAATTAGTCTAAAAGGAAAGCAACTATCCATTCCCATGCTCATGCATACTTACATGACTAATGTTTCCCTTGTGTATCCTAAACATTGGATAGACCTTATCTAACTTGCCTAATCAATGTGTTTGTTGTCTTAATATGAAATACTGAGTTCTACCCTTGCCTCTGCATCAAACTTCTCACATCAAGTTTATTCAACAAAACACACTAATATGAATTGAGCCAACACCATGAGGAATAGGGTTAGGTATCATGGCAACTAATCATAATACATGAAGATGAGGTTCACACATAGGTGTTGGCTCTCAACAATGCCACACTTCCAAAATTGTCAGTCTTAAGACTTCTCCTATTGGGTCAACACTCATTGATGGCCATAAGGCCAAATCAATGTATCTAGGCTTCAAACTCCTTACTCTAGGCTTGGAGGACCCTACACAAGGTCTATGAACACTCACTTGGTATTACAATATAAAGAACCTTCTTCTAGAACTTTGTTTCCAACGCACACATCATTGGTAATAATTGTTATGATGGATGGTATATTAGGATGGTAAATAAAATGCTTATTCTTTTTCCATCCTTTGAAACTACAACAATTTATTTGACTTGGTAGGGTCTCCACACATCACTTCAACAACAAACATTAGGAAGTTCAATCTTTTGCCTTCTCAATACATTTATTTTTGTCTTTCACTGGTTTTCTCAGTCTGATACATAGGGATATTAGACCTTTCATGGCATCATCACACATGCCTTCCAATATGTAGTCCTTTCATATTTTAGGTGCCTACACACTATGTTGTTGTTAAGTATGGATGTAGTCTTAAGACTTCTCATGACTCCATTACATGTCCACACTTGGGTTTACAAACACAACTCTGTCAAAATAAAAATAATATCACTAGTAAAACTATGACTGTGACAATCAATACCCTTAGGACAATCATAGAAATTTAATCTATTTCATTTGGTTTTGATCCACAAACCCTTCCAAAGGTTTCATAGGATCTCCTCACCCCTCTCTCTGTCATAAACCACTTCAAAATACCAATTGCTTGGTCTTCCCACCAAATTCTTCACTCTTATTGCCTTTTACTATCTAATACATTGAGATATCAGACTATCCTCATGCCCAAACACGTACCAAATCTAATTTGGATCCCTACACACAACATAATATGATACATAGCATGAACAAAGGCCTTCCCACACATTTATAGTTAGAAATCTATCAACTGCAATCTTGTATTTATTTTTAATCGATGCTTTCCTACATTGTTTTATCTTCCATCTTGTTAGAAATCTCATCTCTATTATGCTTTGATGGATGTCGCATCCTGTTACAAACCTCACATTTTGGCACTAGCAGAAAGGATTTTAGCAAAGATTATGGAATATGGCTTTTAAATCTACCAATTTTCATTCCATCTTGTGCATATGGCTTTTAAATGTAGAAGAAATAAATTTGATAAAAAGGCCATATGGTAGATGATAAGTGAAGGATGTAAGTACTAAAGGTGTGGCACTAGTGGCTTTGGTACATGAAGGTGACTAGAAGTTGTGGAAGGAGAAATGGTGGAAGTTGGATCTATGGTAGTGGGAGTAGATGTTATTTACGCATGAAAATGTTAGCTAATACTCATAAAATATCTAGGAATCTAACTTAAGGAATTCTATTTGTTAATAAATTTCTCTACCATTGAGCTACTGCCCCATTTCTTACCATTCCATTATTGGCTTGAGTGTAGATTATTTTCAACACCCATTATAAGATACATTATAGGTTCTTGGGGCTCCTAACCTAACCTATCTTTGATAATATTTTGAGCTACTACTCCTGGACTAGTTAGGTTATCAAGATATGACCTTCTATTTGTTGTTAGAATGCGATCTATGACTAAGTATTAGAGGATGTTACTAACTTGGGTATCATGCTTTTATGTGTCTCTGACATGACTCCTAGTAACTATATAAGGATCTTACTAGTCCTAGATCTATGCAAACATTTAAGTCAT
This sequence comes from Cryptomeria japonica, assembly GCF_030272615.1. Lineage (NCBI taxonomy): Eukaryota > Viridiplantae > Streptophyta > Pinopsida > Cupressales > Cupressaceae > Cryptomeria > Cryptomeria japonica. Next base: position 727,628,327 of record NC_081411.1, on the reverse strand, counting down.
CTTGTGACAGTCAAAGTGGGAAATAGTAATAAGTCTTCATGATGGAAGTCCATTAAAGGTGGTAGTCAACATAGTGTAAAAGCTTAATAATGTTTAGAACAATAGGAAACCCTAAGAACAAGAAAAAATAGTCATTTGATAATGCATAGGACAACCTTAATGCCCAAGTTTAGAGAGAATATACAAGATGAATAATAATAGTCTACCAATAGGGATAAAGACAGGGGTAAGTTCAGTGTCAGGTACATATACGCATGAATTTTCTGAGTTAGCATTAGAGTATATATCAGCTAGTATGATATACATATTTAAATTTAGATTTGTGCATCATTGAATATAAATTAAGATGTTCTTAATCAAGTCAATGATAGTTAATATCATATTAAGTTAAGAAGGTAAATTTTATCTATTTATTCAAACAACATTAAAATAACATAACGTTAGTACTAGACATAACATATATATATATATAATCTCAAGAATACATAATACAATTAGATTCATGTTATGCAAATTATGGTAATACTGCAAATTCTTATAAGGAATAACAAACTGATTATAATTAATGACAATAAGTGGTTAATGCTGATACAAAGTAACAATAACAGGAAACTTTGATGACAATCTAATACAAATCACTGTTGAACTTACCCCTTCCTCATATAACCCTATGTTGGCTAGGCCCCACTATAATTAGAAGATCCTAATTACTACTATCCTAAACCTTGCATTGGCTGTCACAATTTGACAGTGAGTTGAGTTATTCCATTAGCGAGATTGGGAAAGAGTTTGTTATTGAGTTTGGCGTTGGTTGAAGGTTTAAGGAGGTACACTATGATATGAAATGACTCTTCTTGTCCCTCATGTGAATGTGCTCCTCTTGAAGCACTATGGCATGGATTAACCTTCCTTCCATTTCCTACACCTTATTTTCTAACCCATACCTCATAATCTTTACCTCACTTCCTATAATTATTACCTTCCATCTACCTTTCATATCCCCTCTCTTAACCGCCTTCACTTTCCTACATCCTATCCTAAACCTGAACCTCATACACATTTACTTTTACTTTACATACCTAACCCCATTCCATTATTCACATCCTTTTATCTTCCCCCATTTACTTTCCTACCTTCCAAACCCCTAACATATCCTAACTTACTCTTTCACCATTAAATTCTTCATCACTTACCTCCCTATCTTATCCTAACCCACACCTCATAACCTTATACCTCTCAGCTTCCATTTTATACAACCTTGCTATCACGATACACTTATCCTCCCTTCCAAAACACCAACATAAAATGGAACTCGATCACTACACAGTGGTATGACGATCCTGTAGCAGGGAGTTTCTATCACAACCATAAATAACAACATCCGTACCCAAGGTAATCTCCTCAGCTAGAGCCTATGTTCAGGCCATTTCCAACGGATGTCAGATACAAGAGTGGCACAATCTGTGTTCTTCCCTATTTGATCATGCAGGTTTAGGTCATCCTTCTCCTTAATTAGGATCTTCCCTAAGAGGTTATTCCTATAAAGAGGATAATTGATCATTTCATTTGATCAACCATCCAAATCAATCTTATTTATCTCTTTTTCTACCAGACAATGAATATGAGCTAGGGAAAAAAAACTATGAGCAAGAAAATTCATTATAATAAAGATAAAACTTGATCATCAATGAACATAAATGAAACCTACTATGTAAAATTAAAACAAATTCATCACTACATAAAGGAAATTTGACACATTGTCACAAACATAATAATTTTTTCTTCAAGAAAATATCTTGTGAATGAATTGGTCGATTACCGTACCTTTTTTCTTCAACCAGATCTTGGTGGCACTGCAATCCAGAACCGTTTCTATCCTTGTAATGCCCATTTTTTTTGTGAATATGGCAGAGGTCGACAGGATGAAGAGGTGGGATTAATGTTTATCAAATGACTTGGTTTTTTTTTTTTTTTTTTTAAGTAATGCCCGCGGTCGTCAGATTTTTGATGAGCGCGGGCACTTTTTCGAAAAAAAATAAAAATTCATTGCCAATTCCTTCTCTGTTAAAATAAAATGTTGAATTATCGTTGGAATTCTGATGAATGTAGGCATTTTTTCAAAAAAAATCAAATTTGGTCACAATATGCCTTCTTCGTCAGAAACCTTTGTCGGAATTTTAGGCCAAATGTATTAGTGTTTATACAAACCCTCGATCATAAACAACAAGTCATCCACCAAACAATAAACCAATTACATAATTAAAAAACATATCGGCTTAAGACCAAACAAATAATATCCAACCCATAAGACATATCAGAAACACGTCAATAGGTCCAATCCACATGTTACATTAGGCTGATCCATAACCTAGACCAACTGGGACCCAATATAGGTCCACACGCTAAAGCAATGATCTCTGTCTACCAAGTCTCAAACATAATCACCACTAGCATCTTGAATCTCCACCAAAAGCTACACCAACACCACTTATTCATATCATCAAATATCTTCAACAAAGCTCTATTGGTGAAAGCCTCACCGGAACCACAAACCAAGATTCCAAGAAAACAAGATAGCATCTGATCACCAGATTAAATCCAACTAACTAAATATGAACATGAATAATCCAATTACATAACCAAATCATATTGGAGTATACCTGATCATGCCAAATCCAAACCAACCAGAAACCACACAACCTATCGGGACCAGAAGGGTGCCAATAAAGCATCCAAACAACTATTGTTGACATCAATGACACAACATCAATGCAACACATAATCAATTCCTCCAAATGGCCAACAATATCCCCCTTTAGCATTGATGGCAACACTAGATGTGAAAATAATCTAAGTACTAAGAAATGCGAAACAAGTCTCCCCCAATGGAAGACAACCAACAATCTCCCACTCAAAGATATAAAAATGAAGTTATGAAACAAAGACCAAACTCCCCCTATGAATGATATCTCTATAAAGCTATGTTTTTCACATTTATCTCTTCTCCTAATGTATACAACTTCTTAAGTTTTTCATATCAATATCTCTCCACCTTTGACATCAATGCTAGAAATTTGACAAAAATATGAAAGAAAAAACATAAACCACTGAATCATAAGGATAAATACTCCCCCTGAGAAGTAACATCCCCAAATTAGTTTTAGAATGAATAATATCTCTAATAATGCATACCGAACTGATGCCAACAAGCATGAATTAGTTCTCTCTCGGAGGGACAAAAAATCCTAATCTGCCTCTCAAGTACTCAAATGATTCTTTAGGCAAAATTTTAGTGAAAATATTTGCAATCTGCTCTTTAGTGTTCACATAAACCAGTCTAACTTCATTTTCTTCCACCTTCTCCTTCAAAAAGTTATACTTGATAGATACGTGCTTTGTCTTAGAGTGAAATACTAAATTCTTTGATATGTCAATATCAGCAGAGTTATCATAGTGAATAATTACCAATCCAGTGCAGTGCACTTTAATATCCTTCAACATTTGTTTCATCCATAAAACCTATGTACAGTTAGTAGCAACAACAAAATACTCAGCTTCAATAGTAGATAAAGAAGTACATGATCATTTCTTGCTGATCCATGAAACCAACTTCTTTCCAAGAAAGAAATATCCACTGAAAGTAATTTTTTGGTCATCAACATCTCTAGCCCAATTAGCATCTCTTTTTGTACATAAAGTAAAGTCATCATCCTTAGGGTACCATAAACCATATTCAGATGTACCTTGCAAGTATCTAAAAATTGTTTCACCGCACTCTCATGATTTTCTCTAGGATCACTCTAATATCTTGATGCAATAAAACAACATTCATTATGTCAGGCGTAGTTTGAGTCAAATAAAGCAGACCTCCAATCATATATTTGTATCTTGAAGGATTTACCGGTGCAGAAACATCTTTCCTTGTCAATTTATCCCTTGTAACCATAGGAGTACTTACCAGTTTAGAGTCTCCCATACCAATTTTCTTCAACAATTCCCTAGCATACTTAGTTTGACAGATGAAAATATCTTTGTCAGTTTGAGTGATCTTCAAACCTAAGAAAAAATTTATTTTCCCAATAATAGACATTTTAAATTCTTTCTCCATATTCTTATAAAATTCCATGCACAACTTATCTTCACCTCCAAAAACAATGTCATCATCAATGACCTTATAATATAAATTAATGTCAACATTACCTTTAGTAAAACCAAGCTTCAAAATATATTTATCCAACCTTGCATACTAGGCTCTAGGTGCCTGTTTCAATCCATATAAAGCTTTCCTTAACTTTCAAACCACATTTTTATCATTCGAAAGTGAAAAACCATCAAGTTGCTTAGTATAAAATTTTTCATCAGGATCTCCATTAAAAAATGCACACTTGACATCCATCTAATAAACCTTGTAGTTTTTATGGGCAACATAGGCAAGAAATATTCTTACAGCTTCAATCCTAGCTACATGTGCAAAAGTCTCTCCATAATCAATTCCTTCCTTCTAACTGTCTACCCAAACTATAATGATAATAATAATACCTCTAATTGAAATCTCAATCCAAAGTTTGGACACTCATATGGTAGAGTTTACTATTTTCATAGCTGGTGTTCATTTAGTTGTCAATCCAGGAATGTAAAACTTGAAATGGGTCTACAATATATATGCACTACGCTCCTTAAATGATTATTCTGCATTACATCAGTAACTACATTATGCAAAAAGGAAAGGAAGGAATGGAAATCATAAAAGGCTACATGAAAGCTTCACAAAACACTGCTGAAATGATCTAATGAAAATAACAGAAATCACATCGTTCTGTCTTGGCTGCAGGAACAGTCAGCGGATCTATTTTCAATGGTTGCAGGAACAATCCAATCATGAACTTCTACTGCAACTAAGTAAAAACTAACTTCAATGATCATAAACATAGGATCACTCACCAAGTGGGCTGCCTTGGATGAGTGATATCAAACTTCCAGCAAAGTACTATTAACAGATCAGAACAACATATTCTTATTCATTTCTTCCTAAAAATGATTACATATTCTAAAAGAAAAAATTCAGAATGCTTGTCAAAACTCTGCTCAATTCCTTTCCATCTTGTCTAACTCAAAGAAAGAAGGAAGAGCTTATTATAAAGAAAAGATCAACTACAATGGACAACTCAAGTTATGCCAGAAGAAGAGGTAGATTATTGTCAGATGAAGGAGATAACTAAGGGCTTGGCTACAAGAATTGTGGATCCTGAAACAGAACCACAGTCTTTGCACGCCAAAGCGATATTTTGCGAATTCAATATACACTAGAGTTAAACTCCCATGGTGAAGTACAACTGCTCCGATTATGCCATACATTGCGTTTGATTGAATCCCCTTCAGTTTGATCTCTAGTTATCTGAATGTGATTCTCCAGTCCTTAGGCGCGAAAGAAAATCATCCACCGCAGCATCTATTATTATCTACACTACAATAAAAACAACATACAAGGACATGCATATGTATCTTACTCAATTAATACATTCATTAACTCACATATGACTGTTGGTATTTTGGTATGGTTTTGTTATTGATGTCAACACCTACTGAATACAAGCACTTTGGAGATCTAGCAACATTCACCAACAAGCAAGTAACTATTGCACAGTTACTGGTATATGGTTCACCGATAGAATATAATATTCACCGGTACCTGGAATGATATGGAGGACACTTCATAATGTTGAAAACATCATGTGGACACTTTGTTTTGAAGAATTAATCATTGGTATATTCATATTTGCATATTTGCTTTTACCGGCAAATAGGTCCAAGTTATCTAAGGTTACACCGACAGGTTTATCTTTTCTAGATCAGCATGGCACGCTATGGAGATGATTTATTATTGATGTAAATGCATTAAGCCGACATGTTTAATCGGTTATTACATCGAATATTATATTATATGTAAAATGATTTTATTGTAATATCTTGTAGAGCCGACCTACTAAAATTGGTCTTAGGGTATGGTATAAATGTAAGATCTTAATTATAAGATCAAGTGTGGAATGCAAAAAGGAATTGAGTGAAGGTATATGCGAGATTAAGCAGAGGTATACACGAAGACATCATTTGAAGGTGAAGTTAGGTTTTTGTAGAAGCATATCAGCATTACATCGGTACTGAATCCAACATATAAAGATGCTATTTTGTGCAGTACATTCTTATTTGATTTAACCATCCAACTATAGTTAGTGTGACTCCCATTTTGTGATTGAGCAGTGAGCTCTAGGCTATTGGACTTTCTGCATGTGCAGACCCCATTATGTACACTTACTATCTGCAGTAGTATCATCTGATTGTGGGTAAGGTTTCCCATTGTGTTTTTTCCCCTTACAGGGTTTCCACGTACAAATATTGGTGTTATGTGTTGTGGATGACTTTATGTTTATGTTTCATGCATTAATCCCTACTGGTATAGCAATTTACTGTTAACACTATCTACTAGCATACTTAACTAGTTTATCGGTATTAAGAATTAAGTTGGTTAATTAGTTTTTGGCCTGAATTTATTAAACAACTGATTCACCCCCCCCCCCCCCCCCCCTCTCAGTTGTCTCCGGGACCTAACAATTGGTATCAGAGTCTTGTCCTCTTTTATAGAAGTTTAACAACATGAGGAGATCCAATGTCTACTAATTATTTCAAGAAGGATAGTCCTAAACTTGATGGAACCAACTGTGGGATATGGAATATCCGGATGGAAAAACATCTGGGAAGTTACTAAGAATGGCTATACTATTGCTGTAGCTGGTCAGACTGCTCCAACTACCTTAGCTAAAGATGAAGAGAATGATTGCAAAGCAAGAGAAGCACTTTTGAGCACATTATGAGATCAACAAATCATGGGATTATCAGATAGGTCTACTGCTAAAGCTATTTGGGACCATTTGGAAACACTGAATGAAGGAGATTCCACAGTCAAGATTGCAAAACTTGAAAGCTTCCGAGTCAAGTATGAACATCTGAAAATGGAAGAAGATGAAAGGATTTCTGCTTTTATGGAAAGAGTAAATGAAATTGTTCTAGGTATTAAATGTTGTGGAGGAACTCTGAGTGAGGATGAAATTGTTTCAAAAATCTTAAGAGGTTTTCCATTGGCATATAAAATGAAGGTTACTTCTATAAATGAGTTGAGAACAATGCCTAATACATCAGTTACTAGGGATACATTATTTGGAAAACTTTCAGCCTTTGAAATTGAGGAATTTGGTCCTATTGCTACTATAAAAACTGATTTGGCCTTTAAAGCATCAACATCATCTGCTCCATCATTTGAAAAATCAGACTGGAGAGCCTTTTATGCAAGGGAACTTGAAGAATCTAGAAAGGAGAATGAAGAGCTTGAAGAGCTTGAAACATTATTTGCAAGGAAAATGCCAAAAGGTCCAATTGGAAGTAAGTATGAAGGTAAAGCACCCTTTAAATGTTTTAACTGCAATAAAATTGGTCATATGGCTTCAAGATGCCCTGATAGACATGATAGACTAAGAGAAGAAGCTAGAAGAACATACAAACCTAATCCTGAATATCAGAGATACAGATTTAAGTAAAAATGAGATAAATCTTATTACATTGCTGATGAAGGTGTGACTGATGATTCTGATGAGGATCCAACAGACAATGGATGGGTCTTTGTTGCTATAACAGAAGATCAACTGGCACCTATTGCTCAAGCGGTAGAGCAAGCCCTAGTAGCTAAAATTGAATCAAAGGATGAATGGATTATTGACTCAGGATGCTCACATCACATGACTGGAGACAAAGGTAAATTCTTGAACTTTCAAGAATATAATGGAGGTTTAGTAAGATTCAGAGATGACAAAGCCTATTCAATCAAAGGTAAGGGTTCAATATCTCTTGGTGGTAAACATAACACTGACAATGTTTACTATGTTGAAGGATTAAAACATAATCTTTTAAGTGTTGGTCAATTAGTTGAGAAAGGTTTTCAGTTACAATTTAAAAATGGAAAATGCAAAATCATGAATAGAACTGGTTTGGAAATTGCAACCGGTAATTAGACTAGAGGTAATATCTTTCATTTGAATAATAGTGAAAATACATGCTTAATTGCACATATAGATGAAAGTTGGTTATGGCATAAGAGACTATGTCATGTAAACTTTGATTGCATGGTAAAAATCAGTACTTCTGAGGCAGTTGGAGATCTACCTAAAATTGTGAAACATCAGAAAACAATTTGTAAGGAATGTCAATTTGGAAAACAAGTTAGAGCTAGTTTCAAAAGTATTCCAGAAAAATCCAATAATGCTCTTGATTTAATTCACACTGATTTATGTGGTCCAGCTAGAACTAGAAGCTTACAAGGTGATAGATATTTCATGCTAATTATTGATGATTATTCTAGAATGTGTTGGGTTACTTTTCTCAGAGAAAAATCAGAAGCACTTAGAAAGTTCAAACTATTCAAAGCAATGGTTGAAAATGAAACCGGTAAGAAAATCAAATGTTTAAGATCAAATCAAGAAGGAGAATTCATATCTAGGGACTTTAATACATTCTGTGAAGTGAATGGAATCAAAAGACAGTTATCAGCACCTCAAACACCACAACAGAATGGAGTTGTTGAAAGGAAAAACAGAACTATCTTGGATGCAACAAGAAGAATGTTATCAGAAGCAAATCTACCACATGTGTATTGGAGAGAGGCAGTTAGCACTGCTGTCTATACATTCAACAAAGTTCACATCAAAGGTGAAACCGGTAAGACCCCTCATGAACTATGGTTTGGTAATACTCCTACTCTTAAGTATTTCAGAATTTTTGGAAGTAAATGTTATATTAGAAGAGATGAGTATATTGGAAAATTTGATCCTAGAAGTGATGAAGGAATATTTCTTGGTTATTCATCTAAGAGCAAGGCATATAGATGTTTTAATGAGAGATTGCAGAAAATTGTTGAGAGTACAAATGTGAAGATTGATGAACAATTCAGAGGAACTTCAAGGTATATAGACTCTGAAACATAAATTGTGACAAATGAACCTATACTGAATCCACTGGTATAGAATGAAGATCCAGTTACCCCGGTATCATCAGATGATTCCACAATAATTGAAGAACAACAACAAACTAAGACACCCAGGCATGTAAAATTAAATCATTCCGAAGATAAGATAATTGGAAACAAATTTAAAGGAGTTATGACAAGAGGAAGATTGGCAAATGAAGAGGTATGTCTTATTTCTCAAATTGAACCATCATCTATCAATGAGGCATGTGAAGATAAATTTTGGATTAAAGCTATGGAAGAAGAATTAGGAAAAATTGAGAAAAATAATACTTGGACATTAGTTCCCTGGCCTAGAGATAAAAATGTAATTGGAACCAAATGGGTATTTAGAAACAAACTTAATGAAGATGGTAAGGTTGTCAGAAATAATGCAAGACTAGTGTGTAAGGGATATTCTCAGAAAGAAGGAGTTGATTACAATGAAACCTTTGCACTGGTAGCCAGAATTCAGGCAGTTAGATTATTCTTGGCTTTTGCAGCCCACAAGGACTACAAAGTTTATCAAATGGATATTAAATGTGAATTTTTGAATGGAGATCTTGAAGAAGAAGTATATTTAAACAACTTGATGGATTTTCTTTAATAGATGACAATGATATGGTTTGCAGGTTAAGAAAAACTCTATATGGATTAAAACAAGCCCCAAGAGCTTGGTATGCAAGGTTGGATAAGTATCTTTTGAAGAATGCTTTTACTAAACGAAATGCAGATAGCAATTTATATTACAAAGTAACTAATGATGACATTTTGATTATTGAAGTATTTGTTGATGATATAATCTTTGGAGGAGAAAATGGATTATGTAAGGAATTTTCACTTAAAATGCGGCAAGAATTTGAAATGTGTAAGGCCTTCCCCAAACCCAGCTTTGATTAACTTAGTTGACCATGTTTGACCCTATTAATAAATGCTTTATAATTCAATAGAATGAATTGTGTTAGACAGATAGATTGGTGAGAAAGGTAATTGGACCAAGTTATAGAGTTATTGCACCTTGTGGTGTACATTTTGATATGTTATGAATTTGAAATCCTAAAAGATCCATTGATTGGATAATCTTCATTTAACGTATGTCAGCTACGTGTGGATGTAGAACTTAAATGATTTCGTGATTGGATAACATTGATGAATGTTGATGCTTCATTTATATGCTTTACGATAAAGAACTCTATATGATTCTAGAATAGGATAAATTGGAGATGATGTATGTCATTATTGGATTTGCAGGACTTTAATTATGATGATAGAATTAAGATGTATGTTTTATGTGTGGACCAGAATTATGAGAATTATGATAATTGCTTATGTGGATTTAATTGGATATGAGATATATTGAATTGTTCAAATGTAAATTGTATGCGAAGTGTTTGGTGTGTATTCTAATTCATGTGTTTAATATTATATGAGGTTATTGAAAATTACTAATATTTATTTGAGTGGCATAGGAAAAGATATTCATGTGACCATGGAAATATTATGGAGAACCAAACCTAGACCTATGTATGTTTGTAAAACCAGGGTTTGTCTATTTGGAGAGACAACACCCCGTATGTGTCGTATTTTATTCGTAATAGTAAATGATGCATGTGTGTTAAATGTTATTTAATTGACTTATTTAAATCCAACAAGAGACATGATTTCATGTATTATTTTGTAAATGTATTTTCTTTGTGTCACTTGACACGTGGATTTATGTTTGAATTTTTAAATTTGTCTCTTGGAGGGAATTGATTAACTATAGCTATTTCAATTAATGTAATGTGATCCCATAAATGCCCTTGGGTAAAGAATCTTTGGGATGGTCAACATAGGTTTGACCCGAAAATAAACTTCAGAGGTGCTAGAAAAGGGTTAAATGGACACCTAAGGGTAGTTTGATAGGGTTTCCTAAAGCCCATAAGGTATACCTAAGGGTTAGGGGTAATTTTAGGCAAGTTTCTACTCCCATGTGACCTTTTAGACACCCTAAAAAGTGACTTTTCTAAGTTGTGCGAAAATGGAAATTAGAAGACTTGAACTGAGTTGTAAACCTTCCCTTTCAAATGAGAGTTCCCTTTCCCATTTTACCTTTCCTTCCTTTTCAGTTTTTGGAAACTTGTGAGAACTCTCACAAAGGGCTTTTGAAGCAAGAATTAGAAAATTAGTGGGTAATCACCCACTCTCCATTTTTTGAGACAAAAGAATTTTCTAAAGAAAAATATAAAATTTGGTTTGAGAATTTTGGCTAAGGGTAGAAAGAGAAGAACCGTGG
>NC_081411.1:725834503-725837003 GCF_030272615.1 Cryptomeria japonica | reverse complement strand
ACTTATTCCCTCGTGGAAACCCTGCGCCATTCTGAGATCACCTCTCCGGAGATAAGAGGCATGGCATCGGCCATACTGGCGCTTCTGGTGATAAGTTCACTCGCGGCATTCCCTCTGGTCCGGCATTTACACCACAACGTCTTCGAAGGATTTCATCGTTTTGCCGGCTGGACTGCTCTCGCTTTGCTTTGGGTTTTCGTCATGCTCTCTGCAGCTTATGTTCCTGCTGAGAAATCCTACCGACTACGCGGTTCAGTTCTTGCAAGGAAGCAGGATTTCTGGTTCACTTTAGTCATCACCGTTCTCATAATCCTGCCATGGCTATCCGTGAGGAAAGTTCCAGTGCAAGTGTCGGCTCCATCTGGGCACGCCAGTTTAATCAAATTCTCCAGCGGAATCAAAGCCGGCCTTCTCGGGCGCATAAGCAGATCTCCCCTCTCAGATTGGCATGCATTCGGAATTATCTCTGACGGAAAAGATGAGCACATGATGCTGGCGGGTGCGGTGGGAGATTTTACCAAAAGCTTGGTATCTGATCCGCCCAAATATCTGTATACCCGTTGTGTTAAATTTGCAGGGCTGCCCTATCTGATAAACATGTATAACAAGGTAGTTGTGGTGGCTACAGGTTCGGGCATCTGCGTGTTCCTGTCGTTCATGCTGCAGCCTTGTCCAGCCGAGGTTTATGTGATTTGGGTGGCCAAAGCGATAGAGAAAAACTTTGGAGACGATATTGTGAAAAGGATCAAAAGCTACCCTTCAGAAAAGATGATAATTCATGACACTGCTTTCTCAGGGCGTCCAAACGTGCCGCAGATGACAGTGGAAGCAGTGAAAAAATGGGGAGCGGAAGTGGTGATAGTGACTAGTAATCCGAGTGGGAGCAGAGACGTGGTGAATGGATGCAAAGCAGCCGGAATTCCAGCTTTTGGGCCAATCTGGGACTCTTGATTTCATTTTTGTTTTCTTTTAAGAACGTTACTTCAATACTATAAATAAGCAGAACATGCAGGGTATGCAAGCTCGTAAAATTGCACCAGCATTCTGATTCTTGAACTTTTGTGGTAGCATGTTTTTGTTGGAGCATTTCAATGCAAAATACCTATTAATTGTGGAAATTTGAATAATATTCTCGTTGATTTTCAGCAATTCATTAGTCTTTTAATGTATATTTGTTGGTTATTTCTTTCTTTGAGCAATATATATAGACTATTTTTTATTAAATGATTTGTTTGCCAATATATCGAATGTTTGCGATTATATCGAATGGTAAGAGAACTTTATTATAGCTACGTTGGTTAAAGGACAGGAGGTAACCTCATGAAAAAACTCGTGTATTGGTTGTGTTTTAGATTGGTCATAAGAGAAGATGGTCAATCGAAGGAGACGTGGCAAGAATAAGATATGATAATGTAATGACGAAAATGAGTAAAGGTAGCAATAACATGAGCAACTAATTAGCATGATGAGAGCTTTTGGAACGATGTTGGAAGCCACTAAGACCATGCAAATCCCAAGAACAATCAAAGTTAAAAGATACTACTGGTGATGCGTAACCATGTGATGATGATGCTTTCAATGTAGGATGAGAATTGAATGTACAAGATAAATTTGCTACGACATTAATGAGAGTAGAGAGTAAACTAAGGCTCGACCTTTCCTAGTTATTAGTGTTCTTTATATCCTAAAAAGTTTTTATGTTGGATCCATGATTTGGAGAATTTTTTTTTAATTTGAATTGACTGACCTAAGAGAGTCAAGTGTGTAACTACCAAGTTGAAGGGACATGTAATTTTGTGGCAGGAACATGTGTAGAAAGATAAGGTAGGACTAAAGATCACACTAGATGGGAGTAGATGGCTAGATGGGAGTAGATGGTTATGCAATTGGGTAAACTTTTAGTTGAAAATTATAACTTGGAGTTGTTTGACAAATTCTAGAATTTCTTATAGAGAAGAATGTCTATGAAAAAGTATACATGTTGAGGATTTCAATGGACTCAACACTTGGGTTAGTCACATGGAAGATGATGTGAACAAGATGTCTTTGTTTTTAAATGTGTTTGAAAGTGAAATTAAAGATGAGATGTGTTACTTTAATCAATCAATGGAGCATATGTATAGATGCATATTCAGGATAAATAATTTATCTACAATGTAGCAAAGAACATAAAGTTATTGATATGCTGGAAGGAACATGCATATCAAGCAATAAAATTCATAGGAGGTTTGGCACATGATGTGATTCTCATCAGTGCTTATGGTATATTTTTGGAAGGACCATGGAAATGTAACATTTGTACTATGTATAGTTGGCGAAGGAACACAATTACCATTCCAATCCTAGAAATATGTGAGGCTTGCTTATTTTTCTAGTGAAATCATATTTTAAACACATTATTTTTTATTACTTGAGTAGAGAAGACGGCCTTGATCCCTCACGGAGTTCAAAACATCAAACAACATAACAAAGCAGCAACATAATAACAATTCTATTAAAT